>NC_135961.1:58038822-58071165 GCF_053455715.1 Rhinoraja longicauda | reverse complement strand
CCTCCCTGCAGTTCACCCTTGCCTCAACTTGATTTTGTGCATCTACCCTATCCATTCCTTGCATGATCTTATACACCAATTATTTTACGTGATAATCAACCTCAGGCATTAGAATTAAGAATTTGGGAAGTATCAGATGTCCTCTGATCTTGTAGTTTGAGTAACTATATTCAGGAAAAGAAAGTTGGGGGGGGGGGGGGGGAAACTAGAGGGATCAATGGAAATTGGGAAAAAATGAATGAATGAATGAATGAATGAATGAATGAATGAATGAATGAATGAATGAATGAATGAATGAATGAATGAATGAATGAATAAGTTTATTGGCCAAGTATGTACACATACAAGGAATGTGCCATGGTGCTCTGTTCGCAAGTAACAACACGACCATACAGTAAACAATTAAGAATGAAGCATAAAACATGAAGACATTAAGAATACAACATTACAGTTTAAACATGTGAGTGAAATAAACCAGAGCATAAAGAGACTTCAGACTTTTGGTTATTGAGTAGAGCTACGACTCGCGGAAAAAAACTGTTTTTATGTCTGGCTGTGGCTGCTTTGACAGTCCGGAGTCGCCTTCCAGAGGGAACTGCTCCAAAGAGTTTGTGGCCAGGGTGAGAGGGGTCAGAGATGATCTTGCCTGCTCGTTTCCTGGCCCTTGCAGTGTACAGTTCATCAATGGGGGGAAGGTTGCAGCCAACAAACTTCTCAGCTGATCAAACGATTCGTTGCAGCCTCCGGATGTTGTGCTTGGTGGCTGATAATTATCATTAATGAAGTAACTATACATTTTAATATTTTAAAATAAATATATTAATGCCAATTAATGTCAATTTAAGGAGGGAGGGAAAAGATTTAATAGTAACTTGAAGGGCAACTTTTTTGCGTGAAGTGTGGTGGGTATATGGAACGAGCTGCCAGAGGAGATGGTTGAGGCAGGTTCTATGACAACATTTAAAAGATATTTGGATGGGTACATGGATAGGAAAGTTTAAAAGGGATATGGGCCAAACATGGACAGGTGGGACTAACGTAGATGGGGCATGTTGGCCGGCATGGGCAAGATGGGCCGAAGGGCCTGTTTCCACCGAAGATAGGCACAAAATGCTGGAGTAACTCAGCGGGAGAGGCAGAATCTCTGGAGAGAAGGAATGGGTGACATTTTGGGTCAAGACCCTTCTTCAAAAGGGCCTGTTTCCACACTGTATACCACTATTTACCACTCTCTGGGTGAGGAAGATACTACTGATATTATGAAATGTTCATAACCATATTATAACAATATTTTAAAAACATTTGGACAGGTATATTGATAGGAAACATTGAGAGGGATATGGGCCAAATTAGAGCAGGTGGGATTAGTGTAGACGGGGCATCACCATCAGCATGGGCGAGTTGGGCCAAAGGGCCAGTTTCTGTGTAGGAAGGAACTGCAGATGCTGGTTTAAACTGAAGATAGACACAAAATGCTGGAGTAACTCAGCGGGACAGGCAGCATCTCTGGAGAGAAGGAATGGGTGACGTTTCGGGTCGAGACCCTTCTTCCGTGTTGTATGACTCTAGAGTCATTTTACTTCTATTTTAACAACTGACTAAAGTATTTCCGGACATCTGGAAGTGGTAAACATTTGTTTTGTTCTTGGTTCTTGGTTCTTGGTCCTCCAAAATATTCCAAATGGAATTTAAACTAGAGGTTATCTGACCTTTGGATAGTTTATGTTGTATCATGCTGTGCAGTTGAATAGATTCCCGGATATGCCCACATGTTGCAACCGCAAGAATGCAAACATTGGAAGAGAGTCGATTCACTCCATAAGAATGGGGCATGTAATTTGTTCTCGAGCTTTAATGAATGAAGATCATTTCTCAAGACGTTTCTGCCTTTGCGGGAATATACTAGTTTTGTAGTCAAACGGTCACAAGTGTTAGGAGCAGGATTAGGCCATTCGGCCCATCAAGTCCACTCCGCCATTTCAAGATGGCTGATCTATCTCTTCCTCCTAACCCAATTCTCCTGCCTTCTCCCCATAACCCTTGACACCCGTACCAATCAAGAATCTATCCATCTCTGCCTTAAAATATCCATTGACGGCCTCCACAGCCTTCTGTGGCAAAGAATTCCACAGATTCACCACACTCTGACTAAACAAATTCCTCCTCATCTCCTTCCTAAATGAACGTCCTTTAAATCTGAGGCGATGAAAATGATCAGCCATGATCACATTGAATGACGGTGCTGGCTCGAAGGGCTGAATGGCCTCCTAATAATAATAATAATAATAATAATAAATAATAATAATAATATTCATTTATTGTCATTGCAACGAGTACAACGAAATTAAAAAATAGCCAATCCTGACGGTGCGTACAAACATATATGCAATAAATGCAAAAACAAATAAATACATAAATAAATACATAAATACAATTAAATACAATTATATTAAGTACAAGATTTTTTAACGGTGTTGCCTAGTGCAAAGGTAGTGTTCAGTTCTCGTATGGCCCTGGGGTAAAAACTGTTCTTAAGTCTGTTTGTTCGGGATTTGATCGACCTGAAACGTCGACCAGAGGGCAGGTGAACAAACAGACGGTGGCCGGGGTGGGATGGATCTTTTATTATTTTGCCTGCTCTACTGAGGCAGCGTAGGCTGAACAGGTGCTCCAGGGAGGGCAGTGAGCAGCCGATGATCTTCTGGGCCGTCGTGATGACCCTCTGAAGGGCCTTCCTGTCCTTTTCTGAGCAGCTGGCATACCATGTGGTTATACAGTATGCCAGCACACTCTCGATGGAGCAGCGATAGAAGGACAACATGAGCTTCTCCTGCAGGTTGGTTTTCCTGAGGATCCTCAGGAAGTGGAGTCTCTGCTGTGCCTTCTTTACTGTGGTGATGGTGTTGGTAGACCAGGTAAGATCCTCTGCGATGTGCGTACCCAGGAACCTGAAAGCTGGTACCCTTTCCACACAGACCCCATTGATGTAGAGTGGGTCGTAATCTCCACTGGTTTTTCTAAAGTCAATTATAAGTTCCTTTGTTTTGGAGGAGTTCAGGACCAGATTGTTCACTGAACACCATGCTGCCAGCCTTTGGATTTCATCCCTATAGGCTGTCTCATCTCCTTCTGAGATGAGTCCAACCACAGTCGTGTCATCCGCGAACTTGATGATGGTGTTGGTGGGATGGGTGGGGGCGCAGTCGTGAGTGTAGAGGGAGTAAAGAATGGGGCTCAACACACAGCCCTGTGGTGAGCCGGTGCTCAGTGTAATGGTGGAGGAGAGGTGAGGGCCTATTTTGACGGTCTGGGGGCGGTTGGTCAGGAAGTCCTTGATCCATTGGCAGATGGTTTGGGAAAATCCAAGGTCGGAAAGTTTGGTGACCAGTCTGCTCGGGATGACCGTGTTAAAGGCAGAGCTGAAGTCGAGGAAGAGCATCCTCACATAGCTCCCCTGGTGTTCAAGGTGGGTCAGTGCAGTGTGAAGAGCAGTGTCGATGGCATCCCCTGTAGACCTATTTGCTCTGTAGGCAAACTGGTGTGGGTCGAAGGTGGGTGGGAGGCTGGCTTTGATGTGCTGCAGGACCAGTCTCTCGAAGCACTTTGTGATGACCGGTGTGAGTGCTACCGGACGGTAGTCGTTAAGACCGCTGATGACAGACTTTTTCGGCAGTGGGATGATTATGGCGGACTTCAGGCAGGGAGGGATGGTGGATTTTAAAAGGGACAGGTTGAAGATTTTTGTGAAGACCTCAGATAATTGGTCTGCACATTCCCTCAGCACTCTGCCCGTCACACCATCGGGGCCTGCAGCTTTCCTGGGATTCACTGCTCTGAGCACGCGCTTAACATCATACTCCTGCACAGTGAAGGTGTTGCTGTCAGGTGCTGGAGAGGGTGTTATGTCTGCCACTGTAGCTTTCACCTCGAAACGAGCAAAGAAACAGTTAAGTTCCTCTGCCAGCGAGGCGTCGCCGTCGGCAGTCGTGCGGTTGCTGGTCTTGTAGTTGGTGATGTGCTGGATGCCTTGCCATACCCGCCGTGGGTCATTGTTGGAAAAGTGGTCCTCAATCTTCCTCTTGTAGGACGCTTTGGCATCCTTGATGCCTCTCTTCAGGTTGGTTCTAGCAGCACTGTATAGAGCTCTATCACTAGACCTGAAGGCGGTGTTACGGTCCTTGAGGAGAGACCTGACATCCTTTGTCATCCAGGGTTTTTGATTGGGATACAACCGGATGCGTTTGTCCTCCTGCACCTATTGTCTATTGTCTATTGTCTATGGTCCTAGAATATGTGGCTGCAGAATAACCCACACGTAGGATTTGCCCCATGCCTTGGCCTCGGGTGCTGCCTGTGTGGAGTTTGCATGTCCTCCCTGTGACCGTGTGGATTTCCTCCGGTTACTTTCCACATCCCAAAGACGTGCCAGTCTGTAGGTTAATTGACGTCTGTTCAGTAAAATCAAAATCGCCCCTAATGTGGATGAGAAAGTGGAATGACACAGAACTAGTGTGAATGGGTTTTAGTTATTTTTAGTTTTAGAGATTCAACGCGGAAACAGGCCCTTCGGCCCACTTTCCGCACCGACCAGCGATCCCCGCACATTAACACTATCCTACTCACATACTAGGGGCAATTTACATTCATACCAAGCCAATTTAACCTGCATGCCTGTACGTCTTTGGAGTGTGGGAGGAAACCAAAGATCTCGGAGAAAACCCACACGTACAAATTCCGTACAGACAGGACCCGTAGTCAGGATTGAACCCGGGTCTCTGGCGCTCAAAGCACTGTAAGGCAGCAACTCTACCGCTGTGCCACCATACCGCCCATTGATCAAAGGTCAGTGTGGACTCGGTGGGCCGAAGGGCCCGTTTCAATGCTGTATCTCGAAAATATATATTTTTTAAACTCTTTGGAAAGAAATATGTTCATGTACAAAGAAAATGCAGTATGTTTCACGGAAAATTCTCTGAATGCTTTCAAGAGAGAGCTAGATAGAGCTCTTAAGGATAGTGGAGTCAGGGGGTATGGGGAGAAGGCAGGAACGGGGTACTGATTGAGAATGATCAGCCATGATCACATTGAATGGCGGTGCTGGCTCGAAGGGCTGAATGGCCTCCTCCTGCACCTATTGTCTATTGTCTATAAAATTCTGAAGTCATACAGAAAAGTTGTGCATGGTCTGAGAATAAAATAAGTATTAGGAGTTGCATTTGTAAATCACAGAAATGCTGCAATCGCAGAAATGTTGCAATCATGGAAGGACAAGGCAGTAAAATGCCAAGCAATTTGCAAAAACTTTCAAACCATAATAAGAAAATGAATATAAAATCTGTATTAAATACTCTCCCAATAAAAGGGATAATTTTTGCAATCGGATTATGACATATTTTTGACAAAAGATTGTTTAGTATGAATCTCAAGCTAAAACCTTAAGATATAGCGTCGTAGATCATTGAGTCATACAGAGCAGAAAATGTCCTTTGGTCAATCAATTCCATGCTAACCATTAAATTCCTCTTAAACTAATCTAACTCACCTGCATCAGTAGTCAAAGGGTCATACAGCTTTATTTATCTCACGAGGGAAATTGATCTGCCAACAGTCATAAAAACACAAAATACATGAAAGATGAAATTAAAGTGACGAGTGGAAAGGATTGGGGATGGGCAAAGATTAGAGAGGGAGGGGGGGGGAGAGGGGAGTCAGTCTCAGTCTACCCCACGATAGAAGGGGGAGGAGTTGTTCAGTTCGATCGCCACAGGGAAGAAGGATCTCCTGTGGCGTTCTGTGCTGCATCTTGGTGGAACCAGTCTATTGCCGAAGGTGCTCCTCAGGTTGTCCAGTGTGTCATAGAGGGGGTGAGCTGTATTGTCCAAGAGGCTCCGCAGTTTGAGGAGCATCCTCCCCTCCAAGACCTCCTCCCATGAATCCAACTCCGCCCAAAGGACGGAGCCGGCCTTCCTGATGAGCTTGTTGATCCCTTTGGCTCCCGCGGCCTTCGCCCTGCTGCCCCAGCACACCACAGCAAAGAAGATGGCGCTGGCTACCAACATACCCCATTTACAATAGTCCTATCCGCCAGCATTTGGCCCATATCCATCTAAACTTTTCCTATCCATGTACCTGTCGAAATGTCTTTGAAATGTTGTTATAGTATATCAAGCAATATTAAGTAAGCTAGTACCCTAATTACCATCTGTATAGTCCTGGTATGGTCGTTAATAGAAAAGAGTAATTGCAAGCATTTCATTTAATAAGTAGATTCTGTGAAGCTTGAGTGAATATTCATTTGAAAGCTGCACCAAGGAATAATTGGATTTTTTTTTGTTGTTGAGATCAGCTTTTTAGCTAAATGGGAAAATGATTGCATTAATTTTCTCCTGTTTAAGTTAGTCACAAAATGAAGCCAAAGATAAGGAGGTAAAGGAATCTATAGCATTTGAGAAGTTCTGTATATAGATCTAAGTGTATGTAAGAAAGACAGGTGGCAGCTGTATTTGTGCCACACATCATTAGTGGCTCAGCTGACTGTGTTGCAGCCTCTGAGCCAGAAGGTTGCGAGTTCAAATTCCAACCCAGAAACCCAGAGACAGGGGGCGTAAAACCTGACGCAGCAAGGCGGGACTATCCCTGATGTAAACTTAAAGGAGATTCACTTTTCGTCTGCCTTTGAGTTGGGATTTCTTGGGGCAGTGGTAGAGTTGGTGGCGCAGCGGTAGAGTTGATGCCTTACAGCACCAGTGACCAGGGTTCCATCCTGACTACAGGTGCTGTCTGCACGGAGTTTGTACGTTCTCCCCGTGACCGCGTGGGTTTTCTCCGGATGCTCCGGTTTTCGTCCCACACTCGAGAGAGACGTACTGGGACTAATTGGCTTGGTTAAATTGTAAGTTGTCCCGAGTGTGTGTAGGATAGTGTTAGTGTGCGGGGATCGCTGGTCGGCGCGGACTCGGTGGGCCGAAGGGCCTGTTGCCACGCTGCACCTCGAAACCAAACTGAACTAAACTAAATCAATGCTAATTATACATTCATACTTACATTCAAACCTCAAGCATATTTCAGAAGTTTGGACATGCATACATCCAGGTTCAGGAACAGTTTCTTCCCAGCTGTTATCACGCAGCTTAATGGTTCTCTCATCAGCCAGAGTGCTGTCCTGATATTCCATCTACCTCATTGGAGACCTTTGAACTTTGGGCTTCAATGTTATACTCTTGCACTGAATGATGCAAGGATCAAGGATTAAGGATGGCGGAGTCAGGGGGTATGGGGAGAAGGCAGGAACGGGGTACTGATTGAGAATGATCAGCCATGATCACATTGAATGGCGGTGCTGGCTCGAAGGGCCAAACGGCCTCCTCCTGCACCTATTGTCTATTGTCTATTGATGCACCCGTTATCTTTTATCTTTGCACTGTGGACGGCTTGATTGTATTCATGTATAGTCTTTTCTTTGACTGGATAGCACACAAACAAAGTCTTTTCAATGTACCTCAGTACATATGACTAAAATATATAAACTAATAAATCAAACTAAATTAACTTCAAGCCACTTTTTGCCTCCAATTAATTTCACGCTGTTCACGATGTTCAAAACTATGTTAATACAACTTGGCAAGCCCGTAACAATTCAGTCCTAATGATCACGTTGCGTTGTAGTGTCAGCAGAAATTCTTTTCCAGAAGTCAGGCCTCTTGAATTTCCTAAAGAGAGAATGAAACAACCCACAACTGTTGCCACAATCTGTTGCCAACCCTGATTTTATTTTTAGTTGAGTTTAGAGATACAGCGCGGAAACAGGCCCTTCGGCCCACCGGGTTTGCACCGACCAGCCATCCCCGCACATCAACACTGTCCTACACACACTAGGGACAATGTACACATACACCAAGCCAATTATCCTACAAACCTGAACGTCTTTGGAGTGTGGGTGACAATAGACAATAGACAATAGACAACAGGTGCAGGAGTAGGCCATTCGGCCCTTCGAGCCAGCACCGCCATTCAATGTGATCATGGCTGATCATTCACAATCAGTACCCCGTTACTGCCTTCTCCCCATACCCCCTGACTCCACTATCCTTAAGAGCTCTATCCAGCTCTCTCTTGAATGCATTCAGAGAATTGGCCTCCACTGCCTTCTGAGGCAGAGAATTCCACAGATTCACAACTCTCTGACTGAAAACGTTTTTCCTCATCTCAGTTCTAAATGGCCTACCCCTTATTCTTAAACTGTGGCCCCTTGTTCTGGACTCCCCCAACATTGGGAACATGTTTCCTGCCTCTAACGTGTAAACTGAAGATCTCGGAGAAAACCCACGCGGTCACGGGGAGAACGTACAAACTCCGTACAGACAGCACCCGTAGTCGGGATCGAACCCGGGTCTCTGGTGCTGCAAGCGCTGTAAGGCAGCAGCTCTACCGCTGCGCCACCATGGCCGCCCTAATTTGTTGCGTAGAAACATAGAAACATAGAAAATAGATGCTGGAGTAGGCCATTCGGCCCTTTGAGCCAATATTGACTATTCAATATGATCGTGGCTGATCATCCAGAATCAGTGCCCCGTTCCTGCTTTCTCCCCATACCCCTTGATTCAGTTAGCCCTAAGAGCCAGATCTAACTCTCTCTTGAATACATCTGACCTTTTCCCACCTTCAATCTGGTGAAGTAAAGTCAGCGTGGGTTCGTAACGGGGAGATTGTGTTTGGAAACAATTAGAGTTGTTTGAGGAGGTATCAGCCACCTGAGGAAAGGGAATATTTGGACAGTCAAAAGGCGTTCAAACAGGTGCCACACGAACGTTACATTGTGAGTGAAGAGTTATAGAGTCATAGAGTGATAAAGTGCGGAAACAGGCCCTTGGGCCCAACTTGCCCACACCAACCAACGTCCCAGCTACACTAGTCCCACCTTCCCGCGTTTGGCCCATATCCCTCCAAGCCTGTCCTTTCCATGTACCCGTCTGACTGTTTCTGAAACGTTGCGGTAGTCCCTGCCTCAACTACCTCCTCCAGCAGCTCGTTCCATGCACCCACCGGCCTTTGTGTGAAAAAGTTACCCCTCAGATTCCTGTTAAATCTTTTCCCCTTCACCTTAAACCTTTACCCTCTGGACCTCGATTCCCCAACTCTGGGCTGGAGACACTGTGTGCATCTACCCGATCTATTCCTCACATGATTTTATACACCTCTATAAGATCACCCCTCATCCTCCTGCGCTCCTGAGTTCAGAGTGTTGGAGGTAATATATGAACTCAAGGATTGCCCAAGGAGGAGGAGACAACGAGTCGGGAATCAGGGATCAATTTCAAGTTGGCAGCCAGCATTCCACGAGGATCAGTTCCGGGACTGCAGCTGTTTGCAATATTTATTAATGGTTTAGACGAAGGACCCAAATTACTGATGACAAATTTGAAACAGATGCGGCAGAGGGAAAGGTGTGACGAGAATACAAACAGCTTACAGACAAATAGACGAACAGGAAAAAACATGGCAGAAGGAGAAATTGGAGACAAGAATGATAAGATATTATTTTTTTAACGGAGAAAGACCGCAAAGACCTGCAGCACCAAAGGATTTGGATGTTTGGGCTAGATGGAAGATAGACACTAAATGCTGGAGGAACTCAGCGGGTCAGGCAGCATCTCTGGAGGGAAGGAATGGGTGATGCTTCGGGTCGAGACCCTTCTTCAGAGGTTTAGTTTAGTTTAGTTTAGTTTAGTGTAGTTGAGAGATACAGCACGGAGACAGGCCCTTCGGCCCACCGAGTCCGCACCGACCAGCGATCCCCGCACACCAAGACTATCCAACACACACCCGGGACAATTTACATTCATACCAAGCCAATTAACCTACAAACCTGCACGTGTTTGGAGTGTGGGAGGAAACCGAAGATCTTGGGGAAAACCCACGCAGGTCATGGGTAGAACGTGCAAACTCCATACAGACAAGCACCCGTGGTCAGGATCGAACCCGGGTCTCTGGCGCTGTAAGGAAGCAGCTTTACTACTGCGTCCATGTCTTTGTGCATAAAGCACAGAAAGGTGGAGTGCAGGTACAGAAGGGATTTGGGAAAGCCAATGGAATGTTGGCAGTTATTCCAATGGAATGGGAGTATAAAAGTGGATACATCTTCCCATAAGTGTACAAGGCATAAATGAGACCACATCTAGAATACTGTGCACGATATTGGTTCCCTTACGTCAGAAGAGATATCATTAGAGTTGGTTCGGAAAAGATTTGCTCGGCTGATCCCTGATATGGAAGGATTGTCTTACAAGGAAAGGTTGAATGGATTGGGTTTTTCCTCATCAAAATTCTTATGGAAACAAATTTCTTTGGAATTTGACACAGTAAATGCTGGGAGAGTGATTTCTCTCAATGGTCATCACATTTAACCCCATCAGTCTCCGCAACCAACACTTCATTCTCCACCTCCAGTCACATATTCCCATCCTCACTCCCTTCCGCCTTCCACAAAGGCCCTTCCCTCTACAAGTCATAGAGTCATAGAATGATACAGTATGGAAACGGGCCCTTCGGCCCAACTCACCCACACCGGCCCACAATATCCCAGCTACCCTAGTCCCACTTGCCTGCACTTGGTCCATAACCCCCCAAACCTGTCCTATCCATGTACCTGTCCAACCGTTTCTTAAGCGATGGGATAGTCCCACCCTCAACTACCTCCTCTGGCAGCTTGTTCCACACACCCACCACCCTCCGTGTGAAAAAGTTACCCCTCGGATTACTATTAAATCTTTTCCCCTTCACCTTGAACCTATGTCCTCTGGTCCTCGATTCCCCTACTCTGGGCAACAGACTTTGTGCATCCACCCGATCTGTTCCTTTCATGATTTTGTATACCTCTATAAGATCTCCCCTCATCCTCCTAAGCTCCATGGAATAAAGACCCAGCCTACGCTCCATGGAAGTCCTTGGTTCACACATCCCCTTCCACCCAAACCATCTTCGGTTTCCTCCCACACTCCAAAGACGTACAGGTTTGTAGGTTAATTGGCTGGGCAAATGTAAAAATTGTCTCTAGTGTGTGTAGGATAGTGCTAATGTGCGGGGATCGTGGGGCGGCGCGGACCCGGTGGGCCGAAGGGCCTGTTTCTGTGCTGTATCTCTAAAATCTAAATAAATCTAAAAAATCTATTAAAAAAAACGGAAGATAGAAACAAAATGCTTGAGTAACTCAACGGGAATGGCATCATCTCTAGAGAGAAGAAATGGGTGACGTTTCAGGTCGAGACCCTTCTTCAGACTGATCTATAATATGATATATAATAATATATATATTGTAATATATAATATAATATTATATATTTAATAATATATAATATAATATAATATATTTTATTTTAAATTATATATATTATATATCATATAAAATACTTTTTGTGTGTTTATTATGGGTTTTACAGAGTGATACGTTTACCTATCTGTTGTGCTGCTGCAAGTAAGAATTTCATTGTTCTTGTTCATCGACTCGAAACGTCACCTATTCCTTCTCTCCAGAGATGCTGCCCGTCCCGCTGAGTTACTCCAGCATTTTTTGTCTAAGTTCGGTACAAACACTGAATTCTCCAATTTTAGTTAACTAAACAAATCACACGGCCCTTTTCCTCAACCCCTCTGCCTTGCACCCCATTTCTCTCTCTCTCTCTCTAACTCCCCCCCCCACCCCCACCCCCATCCGCCCGCCCTTCCACTTCCACTCCTTTCTCTGGCTTCACAATTGGCAACTCTTCCGTCAGTAGGAAGGAACTGCAGATGCTGTAGTCTACTGTTGCTCTACCACAGTGCCACTGTGGCGCCTGAACAGATTCAATCTCTGCCTTTCCATTATTTGGATGGGAGGTGGGGTTGAGGGGACATGAATCACTCTTCCATTGTAAGAGCTGGCCCAGTGAATGTGCAACTGAAGATTTGCTGTGTTTGTTTTTGCAGACAGACGGACAGACGGACAAAGTGCTTTGAAGTGGGTTCCAAGCATTTTTCTCTCGTCAGAGAGAAATATATATATTATTATATATCATATTATAGATCAGTCTGACCTGAAATGCCACCCATTTCTTCTCTCCAGAGATGATGCCATTCCCACTGAGTTATTTGGATGGGAGGTGGGGTTGAGGGGACACGAATCACTCTTCCATTGTAAGAGCTGGCCCAGTGAACGTGCAACTGAAGATTTGCTGTGTTTGTGTTGTCGACAGACAGACAGACAGACAAAGTGCTTTGAAGTGGGCTCCAGGCATTTTTCTCCCGTCAGCTGTTCATAGTAAGTACAAACAGATGTTCGTTATGGGACCACGGTATTTTGAAAGTTACAAAAGCTACATTTTTGTTTTCACCATTGTCAGCTGGAAGCTTGATTATATTTGAAATTCTCTTCCCACCCCCCAGCGTGGAGTTTGGGCTCAGTCCACAGCAACATCAGCAGATCTGCTCTCCTCCCTCGACCCGAAACGTCACCCATTCTTTTTTATCAACAAAATACTTTATTCAAGTAATAAATATTTACAAAACATCTTCTTTTCAACAACCCCATCCGACATTTCCGGAGGTTACACGTTCAATACCCAAATTTACACCAATATTTACACAGAATCCCTTATTTGGAGGGGCGTCTCCACCACATCCTGCCCCCCTATGTCCAGCAGCGGAAGGACCCTAGACTGTGCTCCTCCCCCATAGGGCCTTGGCGTTGGCTGCTCCAAGCTTCAGTGCGTCCCTCAGCACGTACTCCTGCAGTCTGCAGCGGGCCAGTCGGCAACATTCCCCCACGGACAGCTCGCTCCGCTGGGAGGTCAACAAAGCTCGGGCAGACCAAAGAGCGTCTTTCACCGAGTTGATGACCTTCCAGCAGCACTCGATGTCAGTCTCCGAATGCGTCCATTTTCTCTCCAGAGATGCTGCCTGGCCCGCTGAGTTGCTCCAGCTTTTTGTGCCTACGTACGCTCCTGGCCTTTTCTTTCCCACAGTTAAACTCGAGCGAGCCAGCCAAACAAGGAGCGTCACCCATTCCTTCTCTCCAGAGATGCTGCCTGTCCCGCTGAGCTACTCCACCATTTTGGGTCTGTCTTCGGTGTAAACCAGCATCTGCAGTTCCTTCCATAAGGAATAGGAGTAGAATTAGGCCATTCGGCCCATCGGCTGTTCCACCACAATTCCTACACAAGCTCTTTCCTTGCCCGGCCCTATTGCCTGTTGTATTCCTTGCATAGAGCTGACAGGCATGATCTTTCAATAAGGAGACAGACGCAAAGTGCTGGAGTAACTTGAGGAAACATTTAGTGTCGGAAGGAAATGCAGACGCTGGTTTAAACTGAAGATAGACACAAAAAGCTGGAGTAACTCAATGGGGCAGGCTGCATCTCTGGAGAGACAGGTACATGGATAGGACAGGTTTGGAGGGAAGGTTTATACTGAGGTGGTTATTGTACCAAGCATTCTACCGCATCAGTCTGAAGAAAGGTCCTGTCCCCAAAACATGACCTGTCTATGACTATCACAATGTTTAAGAAACATTCAGACTGGTATATGGCAGGATAGGTTCAGAGGGATATGGGCCAAATACAGGCCGGTGGGACTAGTGTACAGGCCGGTGTGGGCAAGTTGGGCCAAAGGGCCTGTTTCCACATTGTAAGACTCTATGGCTCTATAACTCAGTGGGTCAGGCAACATCTGTGGAGAAAAAAGGATGGGTGACATTTCGGGTCGGGACCCTTCTTCAGACAAGCCAGCCCCAGCTGAAGGGAAAGGTGACCTGTACAAACGGTACGGGTTTGCACCTGAACTGGAGGGGAACCAATATCCTGGCGTGCAAGGTTCGATAGGGATACGCGAGATGGTTTCATGTAGATTGGCAGGAGGACGTGATCCAAAGCAGGTGTGAGACAGGTCGGAGGCCGGAGGTTGTTGGAAGCGAGGTCTTTAGAGAGAACTAGACCAAGAGGACCCGTTGGGCCCAAACCTCTCCTGCATTGGTGCAGCACCCTCTCCTCCCCCCTTCACCCCCTTCCCCTCACTCCTCCCCTCCCCCTCTCCCTTCACCCCCTCCCCCTCCCCTCTTCCATTAGCACCAAAGGGGTGACAGTAAGTAAGGTGGGCCTGAAATTGTCGTGCTATCGTGTACCGTTTTGGCTGTAGTTCAGGAACAAACAAACAAACAAACGAGAGGTTTAGTATATAGATAAGCAGGGGGCCGATAGGGAGCGAGGAAGGACTTTTGGATTAACTTGTAATCATTCCAATGCGAGCAATCTCAAAGGTAGGGCAGATGAACTTGTTTTTTTTTAGTTCAGTTCAGTTCAGTTTACAGATACAACGCAAAAACAGGCTGTTCGGCCCGCTGAGCCCTCGACGACTAGTGACCCCCCCGTACAACAGCACTATTCTATACACAAGAGACCATTTATAATCTTTACTGAAGCCAAATTAACCTGTAAACCTGTACGTCTTTAGAGTGTGGGAAACCGGAGCACCCGGAGAAAACCCATGCAGTCCCAGGGACAAACTCCAAACAGACGGCACCCGCAGTCAGGATGGAACCCGGGCCTCTGCCGCGGTAAGGCGGCAACTCTGCTGCTGCACCACCTGTCTAGGGCGAGGATAGGTTCATATCTTCATAAGCCAAAGGAGCATCACTAGGCCATTCGCCCCATCGAGCCCACTCTTCTCCTAGCATGGAGCAGCTCACTCGGCGGCAGGTCCTGCCCCACTTGATAGCCAGGCCAGCCAGAGAGGTCCCACCCCTGCTTATCGACTGCCAAGGTTGACCTCCTCATTCAGAAACATTCGACAGGGCGGCACAGTGGCACAGTTGGTTGAGCCAGTGTTCCACGGCACTGGAGGCCCATGTTCAATCCTGACCTCGGGTGCTGTCTCAGTGGAGTTTGTAGGTTTTCCCTGTGAATGGCCAGGTACTCTAGTTTTCCCTCCCACATCGTAAAGACATGTAGGTTGGGCGAGTTAATTGGCTACTGTAAAATGCCCTGAAAGTGTAGGTGCGTGGAACGGTCTGGGAAGAGATGGTGATAATAATGTAAGGAGAATAATAAACGGGATTAAGGTAGCGTCGGTGCAAGTGGGCGGTTGATGGTTGGAATCGACTCAATGGGCCAAAGGGTCTATTTCCATGCTCTACCTCTCTTTGACTCTGTTACTCTGGGACCCCAAAAACACATGAGCATGATTAAAAATAAACAAAAACTGGAGTTGAACACTTCAAACTTGCAAAAACGTTCTTAAAAGAAATAAAAAATAAATATTCCAGCGTAAATTGAGAACATTTAAATAAAGTGAACTAAATCAAGCAGAATGGAAATTAATACGTACTTACCGTTCTTCCCAGGGCTGTTCCTTCTCATTGATTTCCCATTGGACCATTGCTTGCTCAAGTTGGCACAGGAGCAGTGGCAGATATCCCAAGCGAAAAGCTGGGAAATTTGAGGAAGGTAAACACAAAATGCTGGAGAAACTCAGCGGGTCAGGCAGTATCTCGGGGAGAGAAGGAAGTCTATGTTCTATAAGAGGAATCCAACATAGTTTAGTTTAGTTTAGTTTAGTTTAGAGATACTGCGCGGAAACAGGCCCTTCAGCCCACCGGGTTTGCACCGACCAGCCATCCCCTGCACATCAACACTATGTCTAGCAAAACATGAAATCAAGTTATTTTCAATGAACAATAAGATTAATCTTATTTTTTTCAGAGCCAGTTTTACCTTCTCCCTGTTCCTGGGTTATAGGGGCTGTGTGCTGCAATCCAATTTACTTGACATAAAAGTAAACAATACATCTACACGTGCAGCTGGGAGAAGGTGTTAGGTTTCAGGCGGCTGATCTTTTGTCAGTACTGGCACTGTGTGAGGGAGGGAGAAAGGAGTTGGAGACACCACTGAGGGAGTGTAAGTGTAATTCAACCTCTGTGGATCTGTGTGTGAGCTCCAGGCAGCCTTAGGCTTACGTCTTAGGTTCAGCATGAGTGCATCTACGTACTAAAACTCTCGTTTGTTTGTTTGTTTGTTCCTGAACTACAGCCAAAACGGTACACGATAGCGCGACAATTTTAGGCCCACCTTACTCACCGTCGTCCCTCTCGTGCTAATGGAAGAAGTTTCATTGAAATCGGTGTTATGTTTTTTAAGTTATTCACATTTTAAAGATTAAATCTATCTCCTAGGGAGGGAGGGGGGAGGAGGGATGGAGGAGGGAGGATAAGGGGGGTCGAGGGGGATGAAGTGGGGGGAGGGGAAGGGGGAGGGAAGGGGAGGAGGGAGGGGGAGGGGGAGGAGGGGGAGGGGAGGAGGGGGAGGGGAGGAGAGGGGGGGAAGGGGAGGGCGGAAGGAGGGAGGAGGAGAGAGGAAGGGGGGAGGGAGAGGGTGCTGCACCAATGCAGGAGAGGTTTGGGCCCAACAGGTCCACTTGGTCTAGTAAGTTTATAAATTCTAGGAGAAGAATTAGGCCGTTTGGCCCATCAGGTCTACTCCGCCATTCAATCAACGCTGATCTATCTTTCCCACTCAACCCCATTCTCCTGCCTTCTCCCCATCACCCCAAGCACCCTTACTAATCAAGTATCTGGCAATCTACATCTTAAAATGACGTAGATTCAATGACTAGGCCTCCACAGCCGTCTGCGGCAATCAATTCCACAGATTCATCACCCTCTGACTAAAGAAATTCCTCATCTCCTTTCTAAATGTACGTCCTTTTATTCTGAGGCTATGCCCTCTCGTTCTAGACTCTCCCGCTAATGGAAACATCCTCTCCACATCCACTCTATCCAAGCCTTTCACTATTCAGTAAGTTTCAATGAGATCCCCCCTCACCCTTCTAAACTCCAGCGAGTACAGGCCCTGTGCCATCAAATGCTCATCATACGTTAACCCAATCTTCCCCGTGATCACTCTTGTAAACTTGGGCAGCACGGTGGCGCAGCAGTAGAGTTGCTGTCTTACAGCAAATGCAGCGCCGGAGATCCGGGTTCGATCCTGACTACGGGTGCTGTCAGTGCTGCCCGAGACCCGTATTAATCAAGAATCCGTCAATCTCCGCCTTCAAAATATCCATTGACGGCCTCCACAGCTGCCAGTGGCAATGAATTAGACAGATTCACCGCCCCCTGACTAAAGAAATTCCTCCTCATCTCCTTTCTGAAGTCATGTCCTTTTATTCTGAGGCTGTGCCCTCTGGTCCTAGACTCTCCCACTGGTGGAAACATCCTCTCCACATTCAGCCCATCCAGGCCTTTCACTATTCGGTACGTTTTAATGAGGCCCCACCCGAAGGTTTCGCCGAGGTTAATTATTGTCACGTGTACCGAGGTACAGTGAACAGCATGCTATCCAAACAGATCAGATATACCACACATGAAAACAATCAAACCAAACTCAAGTACAATAGACGGAGCAAAGAGGAGGGTGCAGGGTGGATACAGGGAGCTGAACAGTGGTTCATTAAATAGTGCTAACACCCATCCTCTTGGTGAGAGCACACATTGGCACACCACACCGCCCACAATCAACCTGAATCTTTGCCCAAGGCAACTCCCTTCTCCAAGGGGGAAATAACATGAAGCCAAGTGGAATAAAGATGAGAGGTTGCCAAGCTGGTATCTCATGCTCAGACCAGACTGCCTGATGAGAGAAAATTAATAAGGGTCTTCGGTCTGAAGAAGGGTCCCGACCAGAAACGTCACCCATTCCTTCTCTCCTGAGATGCTGCCTGACCCGCTGAGTTACTCCAGCATTTTGTGTCTACCTTCGATTTGAACCAGCTTCTGCAGTTATTTTCCTGCAAAAGAATGAATAATGTAAGTGATGAACGTTCTTCTTGTGGAGGGGCCATGGGGGGGGGGGGGGGGGCAGGGGAATGGGGTTGAGAGGGAAAGATAGATCAGCCATGATTGAACGGCGGAGGGGACTTGATGGGCCGAATGGCCTAATACTGCTCATAGAACGTGTGAACTTATGGATTTGTGGAAGTGAGTCTTTACTAGTTGTGTGTGGATGTCCAAAGTTGTTACATTCAGTCCTGCCACATTAAAGTTCTAGTCCGCTCCACAGCGAGACCCCCTCGAGGTATGCCCACTTTGAAGAGGTTCGCCTCCTCTCGCCGACGAGAGTTCTGCGATACCTCTTCGTTTCCCTCTCCCCCGACTCTCAGTCCGACGAAGGGTCTCGACCCGAAACATCACCCATTCCTTCTCTCCAGAGACGCTGCCTGACCCGCTGAGTTACTCCAGCATTTTCTGTCGGTCTTCGCAGTAATATTCTATAACCTTGCGCAGAGCCAAAGCGCTATTTGCTTGTTCAGGCTGGGTTGGCGTCCAACTTGTTTTTCCATACGTAGCCAAGAAACTCCAATGGGTGGAACAGGCCCACGGCAAGGGACGTGACCTCTTGCTCCATCGCTGTTCTCCATCTGCAGCTGCCGCACGCATTATCTCCCTCCTCCATTGTAAGGAAGGGACTGCTCGCTGGTGTGCACTGTGCTCTTTGATGGATTCAGCCATTAATTAGGACCAGCTGTGGTCAGTTTTAATAAACCCAGGCTTAATACAAAAATGAATGAAGCACAAAAAACCTCGTCGGGTTCCTGTTAATAACATCAGACCATTACAACCCATTACCACCAACCATTACCGCCTTCTCCCCAGATACACCTTCAGTTAGAAACATAGACAATGGGTGCAGGAGTAGGCCATTCGGCCCTTCGAGCCAGCACCCGCCATTCAATGTGTTCATGGCTGATCATCCTAAATCAGCATCCCATTCCTGCTATCTCCCCATATCCCTTGATTCCGTTAGCCCGAAGAGCCATATCTAGCTCTCTCTTGAAAACATCCAGTGAATTGGCCTCCACCGCCTTCTGTGGCAGAGAATTCCACAGTTAAAGCACTCATTGACTTCAATGGCACCGTAGATGTGTGTGAGCTCGATTTTGAAAGTGAAGATGTGCCAAACATTGAGAGGGTAAATAGTGTTGCCTCAGTGAAAATAGTGCCTTGCATAGTCGTGCCTATGGGGAACCTTTCATTCAAAATCTTCACTTACAGCCTTGCGACACAAAGTCAATTCATTTCAAGCGCGTCGCGCTCAGATAACAGGATGAAAGCAGCAGCTGGCGGGCAATCATACTGTTAAAATCATCTCGTTTTTTCAAAAACAAAAGCCTCTAATTTCCAGTCGCGATATGATAGGTATCTTTTATCAGTTAACCCGGGCTCAAAGTCTGCATATCTATCTTGCGGACATAAATGTTCTTGAGGATCTGCTGATGTACGCTGTGGTTGAAACAAAGGAGAACAAAGACACATGAGGCGATGGATGATTCATCTGGCCATTTAAGTGGCACTGGGTTTCATTCAGCGGACTGCAAATCTTCCTGACACGCTCTGGCACTGGGGTAACCTATTCCAACAACGACGTCCCACAAGAATGAACAATGGGGCGAGGATGTGTTTATTTTGATTAGTTTTCTTTTGGGCGTCGGAGATAGCAGCCAGCAAGGCTCTCAGCGGGGAGAACTGTACTGTCTTTCAGTGGAAGGAAGCAGTTGATTTAATTATTGAGCAGCAGTGTTAAGTAATGAATTGCTGCAGATAATTTAGTTTGGTTTCGAGATGCAGCGTTGGAAACAGTGCCCTTCGGCCCTACCGAGTCCACGCCGACCATTGATCACCAGCACACGGAGTCCCATGTTGTCCCTGCACTCTAAGGCCAATTAACCTACAAACCCGCACGTCTTTGGAATGTGTGAGGAAACCGGAGCACCCGGAGAAAACCCACGGGTTCACAGAGAGGTGTGGGTTTGTAGGTTAAATTGTCCCTCGCGTGTAGGATAGAATTAGTGCACCGGTGATCGCTGGTCGACACAGATTCGGTGGGCCGAAGGGCCTGTTTCCGAAGGGTGCTGTATCTTTCAACAAAACTAAACTAAACACTTGAAAGTTAAATAAAACAAGATAAAGGACTGGAAGGCAGGAGGAAGCAAGAAGTTTTGGGCAAAGCACAGCTTTCTTCCATCAACATCCTGCATCAATCAACGTCCTTCCATCAATAAGCAACGGGGGCAGGAGAGTGAACACCAGTGGATGTGAATCCCGATCTGAATGTTCCAATGTATTTAATGGGAGTGCAAGCATTTGCCATGTTTCTTTAATACTTCATTCATATTAGGGGCAGAGCAAGATTAAATTTATGGATATGATTTAACAGAGAAAGTATTAAGAATCCTTAACTATGAGAAAAGCAAACAGCCTCCAGTCTAATCTCATGATCGCTGCAAACTATGTTTGATTTTAACAGTAGATTGCCATGAGCTGCAATCAAATTGCAACCGTTGAAGTTCCAAACTTATATATCGAGTGTTACGATTGAAACACAACTGTGGTCCTACTGCAGTTGTGCAGGACCCTGGTGAGACCGCTCCTGGAGTACTGTGTGCAGTTTTGGTCTCCTAATTTGAGGAAGGACATTCTTGCTATTGAGGGAGTGCAGCTTAGGTTCACCAGGTTAATTCCCGGGATGGCGGGACTGACATATGATGAAAGAATGGGTAGACTGGGCTTGTTTTCACTGGAAGCTAGTGTGGGGGAGGGATAGAGAGAGGGAATGCCGGGGCTACCTGAAGTTGGAGAAATCAATATTCATACCACTGGGCTGTAAACTGCCCAAGCGAAATATGAGATGCTGTTCCTCCAATTTGCCTTTAGCCTCACTCTGACAATGGAGGAGACCTAGGACAGAAAGGTCAGTGTGGGAGTGGGAAGGAGAATTAAAGTGTTTTCGCAATCGGGAGATCAGGTAAATTCGGGAGTAGACTTGATGGGCCGAATAGCCTAATTCTGCTCCTAGAACTTATGTGCTCAATCCACATGACCAAGAGTCAAGGGTTTATTGTCACATGTCCCAAAATGGAGCAATTACATTTCTACTTGCAGTAGCTCAAGAGATATGTAAGCATAGTACTCAGCTAACACAATAATAAACAGCAAAACAGCAAGAAATATTATAACGCAAAGGCTAAAACAAAGCCCCAGATCCCTAGTACAATCAAGACAGTTTGTAGTTTAATTGGTGTTCGTAGTGTCTAATAGCCTGTTGGGATGCACCTGCTTCAGAAACTGGACGTTACAGTTTACAGGCTGCGTAGCGCCATTAGCTTGCCAATTATTATCCCTGAAACCAAACTGAGTAAAATACCATTAATTTCGATTCTCAGACAGGACTATCATTTGATCTCACTGGAAAAATCACATTATTATCTCATGGAGTTCTGGTTCACGAGTGGCTTTCAGCTACCATTCAGAGAGTGAGGAGTTCCTTCACAGTCTGGTTAATTATAACGAAGGTAGACATGAAAGGCTGGAGTAACTCAGTGGGACAGGCAGCATCTCTGGAGAGAAGGGATGGGTGAGACCCCTCTTCAGACTATTTAGGGATAAGGGAAACGAAAGATATAGACGATGTTGTAGAGAGATAAAGAACAATGAATGAAAGATACGCAAAGAAAAAAACGATGATAACGGAAACAGGCCCATTGTTAGCTGTTTGTTCTTAATTATAACATTGTTCAACTCCAATCAAAACCGCTTCATGTAGCAATCATTTATTTGGACCACGCTGATCAAACAAGAAACCGCAGATGCTAGTTTACAGAAAAAGACGCAAGGTGCTGGAGTGACTCAGCAGGGCAGACAGCATCTCTGGAGAACAAAGATAGGTGAAGTTTCGTATCGGGTTACTTCTTTTAAACACAAAGCTTACACAGAGTAATGGAGAGCCAACACCGTATCGCCAAATTCCCCTGCACGCCCTCTTGTTACAGGATGGGTTTCCTACCATTAAGTAAAGAGCCAAATGAAAGCTGTTAAAAAGTGAGAAAAATAGCCATACATAGTAGGCTTTGATCCTAAATCTAGGTGCGGTCTGTGCGGAGTTTGCATGTTCTCCCTGTGACAGTGTGGGTTTTCTCCGGATTCTCCAGTTTCCTCCCACATTCCAAAGATGTGTGTGTTTGTAGGTTCATTGGCTTCTGTAAATTGCCCCTGGCGTGTCGGGTAGAATGAGTGTACGGGGTGATTGTTGGTTGGCGTGGACTCGGTGGGCCGAAGGGCCTGTTTCCATTCTGCATCTCTAAACTAAACTACACTGAGTGGATTTTGCATGTTCTCCACGTGGATCTCCTCCAGGTCTTCCTATTTTCCTTGCGCTTTCCCAGAGACGTGCCGGTTGTTAAGTTAACCACCGGCCATAAATTACTCAGAGGGTGGGAAAATCAGTGGGGTGTTAATGGGTACACGTGAGAGAATGGGTTTCAGGGAAATAAGTGGAGGAATGGGAATGATGGCAGTGAAAAAAACGCTTTTCACTGTACCTCGGTACACGTGACAATAAAAACTAATCTGAACCGAAGTAGACCTGTTGAATTGACTAAAGATAGACGCAAAAAGCTGGAGTAACTCAGCGGGTCAGACAGCGTCTCTGGAGAAAAGGAAAAGGTGACTTTTTGGGTCAAGACCCTTCTTCAGACTAGCCTCTGCCACTGGAAGCAAATGTGATTTGCTTTCTGACTCCACTTTCGTCCCACCGTCCCAATCTTTTGGACACCCAGTGCATGGTTGGCCATTCGTGGGTCAGGTCACCAGGCAGACGAAGGCTCTGCCCGGGCCTACTGCCTGCCCCCTTTTTCCGGGGTTAGGTCCACGCCCGGGTGGGCCTCGAAGACGGACCCATGGAGTGGGCCGCTGGAGTGCTTGCAGCAGCCTGGTGCTCGCCTGGATCGGGCACCACTCCAAGCGGCCCGAGGGCGGGGTGCGGACGTGGCCTGCAGCAGCTCGGAGAGGCAGGGCAGCGGTGGAGGACACCAACAGCCACTCTTGGCCAGGCCGACCCTGCAACGCCACCGGGGCAATGGGCCAAGTCAAGAACTCTACACTTATAACATCTTCAAATGTTGTATCTTGAAAAATTGTGCCAAAACATGGCGACTCTTGTACACTATCTCAGTGTACTATTCCTATATACATGTGGGCGGCACGGTGGCGCAGCGGTAGAGTTCGTGCCTTACAGTGTCAGAGACCCGGGTTCGATCCTGACCACGGCTGCTGTCTGTACGGAGTTTATCCGTTATCCCTGTAACCACGTGGGTTTTCTCCGGGTGTTCCTGTTTCCCACCACGCTCCAAAGACTTACAGGTTTGTAGGTTAATTGGCTTCTGTAAAGTGTAAATTGTCCCCAGTGTGTAACATAGTGCTAGGGTACGAGGTGATTGCTGGTTGGCGCGGACACAGTGGCTGTATCTCCAAAGTCTAAAGTAAAGTCTACTTAACCAAGCTGGTGCTTATGTATGGTAATACTTCTACTGAAACATGTGCAAAAAAAGGAATTTTGCTGTACCTCGGTACATGTAGTGCAGTGGTAGAGTTGCTGCCTTACAGCGAATGCAGCGCCGGAGACCCGGGTTCGATCCCGACTGCGGGCGCCGTCTGTACAGAGTTTGTACGTTCTCCCCGTGACCTGCGTGGGTTTTCTCCGAGATCTTCGGTTTCCTCCTACACTCCAAAGAAGTACAGGTATGCAGGCTAATTGGCTTGGTAAATGTAAAAATTGTCCCTAGTGTGTATAGGATAGTGCTAATTCACAAAATGCTGGAGTAACCCAGCAGATCAGGTATCATCTCAGGAGAGAAGGAATGGGCGACGTTTTGGGTCGAGACCCTTCTTCAGACTGAAGAAGGGTCTCGACCCGAAACGTCGCCCATTCCTTCTCTCCTGAGATGCTGCCTGACCTGCTGAGTTACTCCAGCATTTTGTGAATAAATACCTTCGATTTGTACCAGCATCTGCAGTTATTTTGTTACACCAACTAGAATAGTGCTAATGTGCGGGGATCGCTGGTCGGCATGGACCCGATGGGTCGAAGGGCCTGTTTCCGTGCTGTATCTCTAAACTGAACTAAACTAAACTAAAAATGTGACAATAATGTACCATTTAACATTAAATAAAGTACCATTGTGGAGTGATGAATTATAAACCTCTCCACCAGTGGGCGATCCTGTAATAATAATAATAATGTATTTTATTTATATAGCGCTTTTCATATACTCAAAGACGCTTTACAGAGATTTAGAGAACATAGGGAAATTAATAAATAGATAAATAAGTAAATAAATAAACGAATAGAGAAAGGAGACAGAAGGTGAGGTGAGCTTCAGTGGTTGAAGGCAGTACTGAACAGGTGAGACTTCAGCGATGTTTTGAATGTGGTGAGTGTGGAGGAGTCTCTAACGTTTTGGGGTAGTGAGTTCCATAGGGTGGGAGCAGCGATGGAGAAAGCCCTGTCCCCCCAGGATCTGAGTTTGGTCCGGATGTGGGGGGATAGGAGATTGGCAGCAGCAGAGCGGAGGGTGCAGGTGGGAGTGTGCCTGTGGAGGAGGTCGGTCAGGTAGGATGGGGCCAGGTTATGGAGGGCTTTGTAGGTTATGAGGAGGATTTTGTACTGGATTCTCTGGGGGATGGGGAGCCAGTGGAGTTTATAAAGGACGGGGGTGATATGGTCACGGATCGGGGTGTGGGTGAGTAGACGGGCAGCGGAGTTTTGAATGTATTGAAGTAACTTGAGAATACTGTAACTTGAGAATACTTCACGTTCGATGGTTAAATGTTCCCTTCACCAAATGTTTCTGTGGACAGTGAACATTCTAAACCTGACAGACAATGACAGTAGGTGGAGGTGATCAGATTAATCATAATGGTCATATTCATGTAAATTCATAGACGTACACAGCATGGAATCAGGCCCTTCAGCCCAACTTGTCAATGCTGACCAAGATGTACATCCAAGCTCGTCCAAGCTTTTGGACAAAATATTTGGTTGTAAGTTCTGCAGCTTCTGTTAAAAATAAAACCATTCAGCAACTAAAGTGGCAACCTCAGCACCATGGGGCATAGTGACTTCCCCTGACTCTCAGTCCGATGAAGGGTCCCGACCCAAAACATCACCTACTCCTTTTCTCCAGAGATGCTGCCTGACCCACTGAGTTACTCCAGCATTTTTGTGTCGATCTTCGGTGTAAACCAGCATCTGCTGTTCCTTCCTACACACTTACTGATTGGCTATTTCTATATTCAGTCTCTGACCTCAATCCCGATCTGGGCGGCAGAGTGTAGCGGTAGAGTTGCTGCCTTACAGCGCCAGAGGCCCGGGTTCGATCCTGACTTGGGCTGCTGTCTGTACGGAGTTTGTACATTCTCCCCGTGACCTGCACGGGTTTTCTCCGGGAAGCTCCAGTTTCCTCGTACAAAGACGTACAGGCTTGCATGTTAATTGGCTTGGTATAATTGTAAATTGTCCCTAGTGTGTGGTTTCTTGGTTTCTTGGTCCTCCAAAATATTCCAAATGGAATTTAAACTGGAGGTGGCGGAGCATGGGCTTAAGCAAGAAAGGCTTCTTGGAGAAGAAGAGCTACCTTAAATTTAGTTGCGTCTGGTTGAGTGACCATAGTAGGGTGAAGACTATTCCATGTGTAGGATAGTGTTAGGGTGCAGGGGTCGCTGGGCAGCGCGGACTCGGTGGACCGAAGGGCCTGTTTCCACGCTGTATCTCTAAACAAAACTAAACTAAAACATAAATCCATTAGATACATGGCCACACTTCAGCACGAGCACTTTGAACGTGTTGGTCAGGATCAGATACCACAGCAGGACATGGGTGAAGATTTTAACAAATTCTGCCACTGAGGATGACTTTGCAGATTTTGAAACTTCACCTGATTCAGCATTGTACCCTTCAGCGAAAACTGCTCATGACTGATTGCACAACTTCCTCTTTCAGATTTAACATCGCTGCATTAGTTTTCTCGGCAAGTAAGCAGTCAGCCAGCCTTCTTTGGTGAAGGGAACATTTTACCATGGCACGTAAAGTGTTCTCAAGTTACTGGATTGCCGGCTGGGGGGCAGGTTTATAACTCCCCCAATGATCCTTTGTTTAACAAAGGTGCATTCATTGTCATTGTTTAACAAAGGTGCATTCAACAGTGCATTATTGTCACATGTACCGAGGTACAGTGAAATAACTTTTTTTTTGCATACAGTTCAGTAAAAGTATTGTGTGGGAAGGAACCGCAGATGCTGGTTTACACCAAAGATAGACACAAAATGCTGGAGTAACTCAGCGGGACAGGTAGCTTCTCAGAAAAGATGGACTGGGTGACATTTCGGGTCGACACCCTTCTTCAGACTGACGTCACTCCTTCAAGTTTGAAGAATGGTCTTGGCCCGAAACGGCACCCGGTCCTTCTATCCAGAGATGCTGCCTGTCCCGCTGAGTTACTCCAGCATTTTGTGTCTATCTTCAGTAAAAGTATTGCTATACATAAACACGATCTTCACCTTGACACCCCTCTTGGCCTGTGTCTGAGAGCTATCACCCTCCCCATGGTAAGACCCTGAGGAGTGTTGCAGAGCAGAGGGATCTTGGAGTACAGGTACATAGTTCCCTGAAAGTCACAGGTAGACAGCGTGGTCAAAAAGGCTTCATCAGTCAGGATATTGAATAAAGTAGTGGATGCTATCAGGGCGGCACGGTGGCGCAGCGGTAGAGGTGCTGCCTTACAGCGAATGCAGTGCCGAAGACCCGAGTCCGATCCCGACTACGGGTGCTGTCTGTACGGAGTTTGTAAGTTCTCCCCGTGACCTGCGTGGGTTTTCTCTGAGACCTTCGGTTTCCTCCCACACTCCAAAGACGTACAGGTATGTAGGTTAATTGGCTTGGTAAATGTAAAAATTGTCCCTAATGGGCATAGGATAGTGTTAATGTGCAGGGATTGCTGGTCGGCGCGGACCCGGTGGGCCGAAAGGGCCTGTTTCCGCGCTGTAAACTAAACTAAACTAAACAAAGACACAAAGTGCTGGAGTAACACAGCGGGTCAGGCAGCATCTCTGGAGAACATGGATCGGTGACCCTTTTTCAGAAAGGAGGGGTCCTGACCTGAAACAACGCCTGTCCATGTTCTCCAGAGATGCTGCCTGACCCGCTGTGTTACTCCAGCACTTTGTGTCTTTTATTGAGTAGAAAAATCGGGGACGTTATGTTACAGTGGCTGCAGATATTGGTGAGGCGACATTTCGAAGTACTGTGTTTAGTTTTGCTCACCCTGCTGCAGGAAGGATGTCATTAAACTGGAAAACGGGCAGAGAAGATTTACAAGGATGTTGCCAGGACTAAAGGGGCCGAGCTATGGGGAGAGGACGGGCAGGCTGGGTCCGTATTCTTTGGAGCGCAGGAGGCTGAGGGTATGATCTGATAGAGACGTGGAAAATCATGAGGGAACAGATAGGCTGAACGCTTTGAGTCTTTTACCCAATTAAAAATAGGGTTGCCAACTGTCCCGTATGGGACCGCCCTTGTCCCGTATTAGATCCGGACGGCGCTGTAGGCCCGGACACTGTAGGCCCGGACACTGTATGCCTGGACGCTGTAGGCCCGGACGCTGTAGGCCCGGACGCTGTAGGCCCGGATGCTGTAGGCCCGGACGCTGTAGGCCCAGACGCTGTAGGCCCGGACACTGTAGGCCCGGTACTGTAGGCCCGGACACTGTATGCCTGGACACTGTAGGCCCACTGTAGGCCCGGACAGTGTATGCCTGGACGCTGTAGGCCCGGACGCTGTATGCCTGGACACTGTAGGCCTGGACACTGTAGGCCGGACGCTGTAGGCCCGGACACTGTAGGCCCAGACGCTGTAGGCCCAGACGATATATGCCCGGACACTGTAGGCCTGGACACTGTAGGACCGGACGCTGTAGCCCGGGGGCCGCTGTAGTCCTGGAGAGTGTAGGTCCGGGCATCGCCTAACGGAGGTTGCGTAGCAACTCGCCTCCCGGCCCGGGCGGCCGCCATTAGTGGAGTAGGAGCACGTGGCCGCTGGCTGCGTGAGGTCATGTGGGGCGCGGGGTGGTGACGTCACCCTTTGTCCCTTATTTGGGAGTGAGGAAGTTGGCAACCCTAATTAAAAACCAGAGTACCCAGGTTTAAAGTGAGAGGGGTAAGATTGAATTAGAACATGAGGGGCAGCTTATTCACTCAGAAGCTCTTCACTGTATCTTGGTGCATGTTACAACAACAAACCAACACCAGGACTAAAACAAAGTGCTGCAGGAACTCACTTCCTCACTAACCCAAGACAAAAAGGAGACATTAAATATACAGTATTATGATTTTCCTTAAGATTTTTTTTTGGTTTATTTATAATGTTTAAAACTGGATCCGTGAAAAGAGGTGGTTTGGATGGGGTTAGTGGTTGATAGAAGTTGATGTGATGAAAATCACCGGAAATATGTGAAGTTGGAAACTGTAATCTTGGCGTCAAGTATGAAGTGATCTCTCTGTTGACAGAAGGATTGACCAAGCAAGCTTCAGAGAATCTGACCTTAGTGGGAATCTCAGCTATATTAAATTGAGAGATCACATTATTGCAACGTGCTCATTTTCTAAAGAGAAGGATTTGCTGGCAATGTTTGCAAAGTAAATGCTTGCAATAATATTCTAGGATTATCCTTGTTGAGAGAACAAGCTAAAATCTCCCAAGTGCCTAGGGAAAGGTTTACTGCTGACAGTAAAGTCTGCTTTGAGTCTTAAAGTTCTGCTTTTGGGTCAGAAGAGTCCTGACCCAAAACGTCCCTGTCCATTCCCTCCAGAGATGCTGCCTGACCTGCTGAGACACTCCAGCACTTTATGTGTAGATGAGGCCCTCACACGTGCTTCAGTACCGTGCAGCTCCGCCCTTGCTCCCTCCCCCCCTAGTTGCAACAGAAACATAGTCAACCTAGTCCTTACCTTTCACCCCATCAGCCGTCGCGTACAACACATAACCCTCTGACATTATTGCCACCTCCAACGGGATCCCACCACTAGTCACATCTTCCCATCTCCACCCCTTTCTACCTTCCACAGAACCGTTCCCTATGCAACTCCTTGGTTAACTCATCCCTTCCCACCCAAACCACCCCCTTCCCAGGTAACTTCCCCTGCAGCTGCAGAAGATGCAACACCTGTCCCTTTACCTCCTCCCTCGACTCTGTCCAGGGACCCCGACAGTCCATTCAGGTGAGGCAGAGGTTCACTTGCACCTTCAGGGAACAGTTAGTGGAAATACTGGGTTAAATCAGCCATTCATTGCGTTTCTCTGAAGAATTCCTTAATCTTTCCCTGATATTACAATGGGAGATTGACAGAACCTATGGGAATTTTCTTAACTGTCCAGTCCATCCATCACACAGATCTCATATGGATCTTATAGAAACATGTAAAATTCTTAAGGGATTGGACAGGCTAGATGCAGGTGCTGGTTTACAAAGTACTGGAGTAACTTACCAGGTCCAGGAAGCATCTCTGATTCTGAAAAGGGTTCCCGACCTGTAACGTCATCTATCATGTGGTTCGAAGAAGGGTCCCGACCCAAAATATTACCCGTCCATGTTCTCCAGAGATGCTGCCTGACCCGCTGAGTTACTCCAGCACTTTGTGTCTTTTCTTCCAAGACTGGCATTGACCCATTGTTGAGGAAACTCTGAGTGGAGAAACCAACAGAATTAGGCCATTCGGCCCATCAAGTCTACTCCGCCATTCGATCATGGCTAATCTATCTTTCCCTCTCAACCCTGTTCTCTTGATTTCTCCTCCGAACCCCTGACACCCGTACTAATCAAGAATTTGTCTAGCTCTGCCTTAAAAATATCCATTGACCTGGCCTCCACAGCCTTCTGCAGCAATGAATTCCACAGATTCACCACCCTCTGACTAAAGAAGTTCCTCCTCTCCTTCCTAAAGGAACGTCCTTTAATGCTGAGGCTGTGACCTCTGGTCCTAGACTCTCCCACCGGTGGAAACATCCTCTCCACATCCACTCTACCCAGGCCTTTCACTATTTGGTAAGTGTAGGTGATTTATACCATTGATGGGTTACTCGAAATTTTGTTAAAGGTATATTTTCCGTGATATTTGCACTTTGCATAGGTAATACTTTTGAAAACACCAAGGGGTACTCAGAATTTACTGCAGCTGACCTAAGTGCATAGTGTTATTAGAAACAGAGAAGAAATGCAAATAATTTCCAGATAAACTATAAAATTAGGTGATCTGCAGTCAACAGGGAAATCTCTCAGCCACGTCTCTGAATGGAAAGTAAAATGGACTCACATGAGCTCTTGTCCACCTTCACAAGGACATTCAACAAACGATTTGAAGCTCTCTCAAAATCTATATACTAAAACTCTCGTTTGTCTGTTTGTTTGTTCCTGAACTGCAGCCAAAACGGTGCACGATAGCGCGACAATTTTAGGTCCACCTTACTCACCGTCGTCCCTTTGGTGCTAATGGAAGAAGTTTCGTTGAAATCGGTGTTATATTTTCAAAGTTATTCACATTTTAAAGATTAAATCTATCTCCTAGGGAAGGAGGGGGGAGGGAGGGAAGGGGGGAGGATAAGGGAGGTTGAGGGGGGGGGGGGGGGGGGAAGGGAGGGGAGGAGGGAAGGAGGGAGGGTGGAGGGGGATAGGGAGGGGGAGGGAGGGAGGGGTGGAGGGGGAGAGGAGAGGGTGCTGCACCAATGCAGGAAAGGTTTGGGCCCAACGGGTCCACTTGGTCTAGTGTTTTATAAAGGGCTGCACTATGGCGCAGCGGTAGAGTTGTCTACGATGCCAGAGACCGGGTTCGATCCTGACTACAGGTGCTCGTCCGTACGGAGTTTGTACGTTCTCCCGGTTTTCTCCGGGTGCTCCGGTTTCCTCCCACATTCCAAAGAGGCGCAGGTTTGTCGGTTCATGGGCTTCTGTAAAATTGTCATTAGTGTGCAGGATAGAACTAGTGTACGGGCGATTGTTGGTTGGCGCGGACACGGTGGGCTGCAGGGCCAGCTTCCACGCAGTATTTCTAAAACTCAAGTCCCAAAAGCTCTCTGCTCATGTACAATCCCCGACTCGACCTTTAATATTCAGCAGCGAAACTAACACAGAAAGGTAGTTTTGCAGAAGAGACCAAACTTCTAATCTTTGCAATACCCTGGTTGGAAAGGTAAATCAGTTACGGACAGGATTGCAAAATTGCAAAGTAGAATGAATCGTACTGCATTTGAATGCAATGCAATTTATTAACTAATTGCAATACAATGCACACACTGCTTTTAGACGCATTTCCCTTGTACTGCCGTACAATTTCCCCCTGTCGTTTAACAGAATATTTATGATTTGAACGCTCCAGATGCCGTGAGATTCTTTTCATTTCAAACAGAGTACCATGTTGAAAAATCTGCATTCAACCATCTTACTGGCAAAACTGAAACTTTAATCAACTCAATATAGTGGTAGGTGGTGCTAGAAAACAAGACTAGCCCGCAAGATAAAATCTGACTGTTTATACATCATGGGGATTCATCCAACATTTTACATCAAACTTCAAAAGGTGATTATAATGCATTGAATTAATTTGCAAAAAAAAAAAAAAATTGCCATGAGATATTTATTCCAGCTAAACACTATTTGGATAAAATCCTTTTTGCTCAGGAACATAAGTTGACATGTGTATTAAGTGCTGAAACTCTATCACCAAGACAAGGATTCCACTCCTTAGAGATGGAAAGAAAACTACAGCAAGATTTAATAAGACGGTAACCATTGATAGATATTAAAACAACTGAAGTGTATGGTGTTGGCCAGTTCTGGTAGACAAACTGAGAACCTTTTAATATGTACAAGTCTTTGTGATCAATGATCCTGCCATCTCATTCTCCTGGTCTGCTGGCTACAGCCCTCTCTCGTTTTAGATTTTAGCAAAGTGATTCTCGACTGGAAATGGGTTGGGGCAGAGGGTGGAGAGGCGGGAAGCTATGAAAGTTAGAATATACAAATCGACCCAGCGATCTACACGGATCAAGGGAATATAATGGACAAATGTGGTGGGGAGAAAGAAGACCAGAGAGCCTAATGGAATGCAGGCTTTTGGTATCCACGGAACGGATACTTAAGGTGGTAAGTCTTGGTTAGACTTCTCTTGGAGTCTTTGTGGGGCAGTTCTGGGCATCGCTACTTTGAAAGGCGGCACCTGTCATGGGAGGAAGCGCAGATTAAATTTACCAGAACGCAAACCTGAATTTCAAGAGTTGAACTACGTGGAGAGGCGAGAGAACAAACTAGGAGAACGTTCCCCGGAATTCAGAACGTTAAGAGGCGGTTTGATCATGGAGTTTCCAGATATTAAGAGAGTAGAGAGAGAGAGAGAGAGAGAGAGAGAGAGGGGAGACTAAAGTCTAACATTGACTGTCAGGGTTT